>NC_045543.1:149749769-149772622 GCF_009769535.1 Thamnophis elegans | reverse complement strand
TCCCCTTGCAGCCCCACGACTACCGGCTGGAACAACCACAGACCTTCTGGCTTGAACATGCCCGGCAGGTGCCGGTGTGCCACCCTCTCCAATCTGTTGTTGCCATGCCCTTCTGCCCCCCCTCCATGAGGCTCATCCTTGAGAGGCTGTGAAGGACACGGGGGCGGGCGGGCAGCCCGGGCACTGTTGTTCCAGCAAGGGAGGGTTTGTTCTGGCCGGGCGGCTTGAACTCAGCCACGAGGACGGTGACCCATGCCAGAAGGGCAGCTCCACCCCACGGCTGCTCTTCAGCCTTTTTACCCCCTCCTGCACAGGGCACCTCCAGCATCCGGACTGGCGACACCCTTTCAGGAAGTGTGCGACGTTCACCACCCCCCTCCCGGAATGCCTCGACCAGCCGTCGCTGTACAGCCCAGAAAACTGCCCCAATCTGTGAACACTTCCTTGCCGCCCCCCTGGCCCATTGGGAAAGTACCAAGCTCATGCAGGCCGAGGGGGAATGGAGACCCTTCCTCAAAGTGTTGGTTTCCCTGTGAAATTCCTGCAAGAGCTGAAGGCCCAACCCCCAAAGCCGTTTCCAGGAAGTTCCCTTGCGCCGCCGCACCACCACCACCACCAAAGCATCCGGGGCTGGATAGAGCCTTTGCCATCCCTTCTCCTGCTAAATGGAGGAGGGGGCTGTTCTCCCTCTTTCCATTCGGACAAAACTGCTTGCCTGGTTCCTGAATTTGCAACCAAAGCGGGGAAATGAGCAGCAGGGCTGAAGGGCTGGCTCAGCCGGCTGAGCCGGGGCGTGGGGCATCGAATGGGTCCAGGAGGCCCCAGTGGGCGAAGAGCATCTGCAGTTGGGTCGGCAGGTGTGTTCCTGCTGCCCAGGTGTCACAGGCCAGGTGGGGAAGACCCCTCGGTGTCCAGGGCAGCAAGAGCCCACCCTGGCTGCTCCAGGCATAGCGCTGCCTCCCCTGGCGCAAAGCCCTCCTGGCCTGCAGGCTGGCTGCCTGGTGCCCTCCCTCGCTGCTCCAAGGCAGGGCAGACCCACCACCCGTCCGTCCGTTTGTTCATTTGTGGGAGCAGCTGCTCCTGCTGGGTCCCCGCAGAGGGAGCCCCCTCCCCCTCAGATGACAGCCGTCTTCTCTTCGCCCAGCAGCCAGTAGGTCCTCATCTTCCCTTTGCCCTGCCGGAAAGCAGACGCCTGCGTGAGGGGCCTCCTGCCCCCTTTATGACAATGCAGCCCACCCCTCGGAGCAGGGAAAGGGCAGCCCCTTCCCCGCACCCACCTTCATCTCCACGTCCCCCCGGAGCTCCAGCAGAAAGCAGCCAAACTCGTCCAGGATCTCCTTGGTGGCTGCCGAGATGTGGATCTTCAAGGCTGGAAGGGAGGGGGGCAGGAGAGTGAATGCCCCCCCAGGGTCCCCTTCCCAAAGAGCCCAGCAGCAGCGCACTTGGGGGTCTTGGGGCCCACAGCAGTGACAGAGACCGCAATAAAGTTGATTGGACTAAACTAAGGAGGCTTTAGCTGTTCTTGTTGTGCCCCCCTCGCCCTTAAGGAGGTCCCAGCCCATTCGGCCTCTGGGAAACGGGGCTACCATTGCACTGGAGCCTCTGCTGAAGACGAGAGGAGATCCACAAGGAAGTTGGGGCTGGGGGCGTGGGGTGGAAAGAAGGTGGAGGGGGGGCAGGCTCCAGAGGAGCGGGTGGTGAGGATGCACGGACCCTGCAGACAGAGCATTGGGAGGGGGGTGTCTCACCCTCGCCATTGGACTCCATGCGTGAAAGCCGTGTGACCGTTGTCTCCAAAGAGGCAGTAGCGTGGCATCTTGAGGCCCACCACTCCTGCACACACCGGCCCTGCAGGGAGGCAGAGGAGGGCGGCTGAACCGCTGGTGCTCTGTGCATGCTCAGGTGGGAGTGGGCCCTCGCCCGCCCTCGCCTGCTGGAGACTCACCCGAGTGGACCCCGATGCGCAGGCGCAGCTGCTCACTGGGCCGGTGCCGGATACGGAAGGTCTTCACAGCCTCCAGGAGCGCCAGGGACCATGCGGACGATCTCAGTGGGCATGGAGCTTGCCGTTTCGGACAGGCAGACCAGACACCACCATGTAGGCATCCCCAATGGTCTCACACTACGGCAGGGCCAAGGAGGAGGGTCAGACGGGGGAGGGGGCGGGCTCCCTGCAGGGCTGCTGTAGAGGAAGAGCCCCTCCCCCCAACCCAGCCAGGCTCACCTTGTAGACGTCAAAATTGTCAATGATGGCATCAAAGCAAGTGTAGAGGTCATTGAGGAGCGTCACCACCTGATGGATGGGTGGGAGAGAGACAGGTGAGCTGGCTGGGCAGGTGAGGGGAGTCTGATCAAGCAAGAGTAGGTGGCCATCTGGGGCCAAGACCGGATGAGGCTGGGACCCTCCAGCACCACAGTTCCTTCTGATGCCCCAGGTGGAGGGTTCGACAGTTTTGGGAAAGCGAGAAGAAACCAATTGACAGAGTTGAATGAGAAGGACCAGATTGGAGACACCCAGCCCTGCAGGAGGGATAAGGGACCATTGGGAGGAGGATGAATAGCAACCTTTGCCTTTCCTCTGCTTCCCAACGGCTTCATTCACCCAACTCCCTAAGCCAGCACCAAACCCGATCCCTGTGTTCATGTAATATGTGACACCGAACCACTGGAGGACTGGAAAGTAGTTGCCTGATTCATGATCATTCCAAACCCCCCCAAGGGGCTTAGTAAGAATGTGAACACTGAGCTCGGTGGGCTATGGTCATCCCCATCGACCAGGGACGGTGAATCCTTTGGGCTCAGCATGCCAAAAATTCAGAAAAGGCCCACCTTGATTCTGTGGCGTGTAATACCCCCCTCCAATTCACCTTGGTCAAAAGAGGCCTCTCCAGGCCTCCCCCCTCCCCTCCCCTCTGGACTACACCCCCAGGACCCTCAGAGAGTGGTCAACTTCCAGAGTGTCCGGAGGCCTGGCATGCCACCGCAAATGGCGTGGCGTGTACCCTGTGACAGGCATTCCGTAGGTTTACCATTACTGCAATAGACCACCTCAACACAGCCACTCCACTTTCCCCAACAACCGGTACCTATATAAGTACTGGCCTTCTGCTTTGGACCAGCCATATTTATTGAGCCCAGGTGGCGCAGTGGTTAAATGCAGCACTGCAGGCTACTTCAGCTGACTGTTATCTGTAGTTCGGCTGTTCAAATCTCACCGGCTCAGGGTTGACTCAGCCTTCCATCCTTCCGAGGTGGGTAAAATGAGGAGCCAGATTGTTGTTGGGGGCAATATGCTGACTCTGTAAACCGCTTAGAGAGGGCTGAAAGCCCTATGAAGCGGTATATAAGTCTGACTGCTATTGCTATTGCTATTGGTGGCCGCACCACGTGCACGGCTCCCCATCTACACTGAGTGAGGAAAACAGACCTCACCCCAACTCCTCAGTGGAGGAACCTGGGAGCTCCTGATGTTCAAGGGAAACTGGCTGGTGGAAATCTGTCCTTCGACCTGCCCCAGCCAGTGGATGGGTGGGCGGGGGTGGGGGAGACCTCTCCAAGCCCAAACCAAGGAGGACCAGAGTCAGCCACATCCATTTCAGACCTGATAGGGACTACCTACCCACCTGTGCTGCAGCCTACCTGCATGGGGGTGCTCTCTGCCGACAAGGAGGTGAACCCTACAATGTCACTGAAGTAGATGGTGACACAGTCGAAGGCTTCGGCCTGCACCGTCTCGCCCCGCTTCAGCTGCTCAGCTACCGGACTGAGGGGTAGGAAGGAGAGGAGCTGCTGACCCTCCGAGCGGCCTCAGGCCACAGAGCCCCGGAGGGAGGGAGGGAGGGAGGGAGGCGGAAGTTGGACTCACTGGGGCAGGATCTGGTAGAGCAGATTCTCCGCCTTGCGCTTCTCCTCCAGGTAGGCCTGCGTGCGCTCTTCCACCAGTTTCTCCAGGTTGTTAGCGTACTGCTCCATGCGCGACAACAAATTGTCCAGGATGCTGGTACTTCCTTCCCTGAGTCAGAGGTGGAGGGCAGGGTCCATAGTGGGGCAGGCAGGGTGGGGGAAGGGATGGGGGCCAGGACTGGGCATGTGCAAGTGCCACCCCTGAACCCCTCCCTCGGAAGCCTTTGGGTGAGAGGCAACACTGTTGTAGGTTGGGGACTGTGGGAGCATCTGCCCTGCTGGAGTAGCCTCAGTTTCCACATACACCCTCAGCCCTGACTTCTCCTCCAGGAAGCCCACCCTTGAATCCTCTGGGTGGGAAGAGCACCCGCCTCTTTGGGGAGGGGGCTATCTGTCAGCCGAGCCACAGAAGAGCCTGAGAAAGCCCGCTTTGGAGAGCCTCCTTTCCCTGCAGCCAGATTCCTATGCTGCCACAGGGAGCTTCCCTGGCTCCTTTGTCTCCATCTCAGGTCTCGGGGGGGGGGGGGGCCTCCCCATGGGGACCCTCAGTCCACGTTCAATGGGATAAGAGGGAGATTCTCTCCAGGGCCAGCTGGAACCCCCTTCATTCATTCATTCATTCATTCGTTAGATTTATAGGCCGCCCAATCCCGGGCAGCTTCCACAGAACAAGAAAAGGAAAACAAACAAAAAATAAAAATAAAAAATTTGTAAGAATGTAAGAGTAGGAAAGAGGGGAGGAATCAGAAGAAGGGGGGAAGGTTAAAGGGGAGGAAGAGTAAGGAGAGAAGGGAAAGGAGAGGTGGAAAGAAGGAAGGAGAGAAGAAAGAGAAGAAAGCGGGGTAGGAAGGAGGGAGGGAAGGAGGGAGGGAAGCAAGGAGGGAAGGAGGGAGGGAAAGAAGGAGAGAAGGAGGGAAGAAAGGAGGGAAGGAAGGAGAGAAGAAAGGAGGGAAGGAAGGAGGGAAGGAAGAAGGGAACGTAGGAGAGAAGGAAGGGGGGAAGGAAGGAGGAAAGGAAGGGGGAAAGGAAGGAGAGAAGGAGAAAAGAAAGGAGGGAATCTAAGAGAAAAGAAAGAAAGGAAGGAGGGAAGGAGGGAAGGAAGGAGGGAATGTATGAGAGAAGGAAGGGGGAAGGAGAGAGGAAAGGGAGGGGGAAGGGAAGGAGAAAAGGAGAAAGAAAGGAGGGAAGGAAGGAGGGAAGGAGAGAAGGAGGGAGGGAAGGAAGGGGAGTGGCAGAGAAGAAACGAGGGAAGGAAAGAGGGAGGGAGGGAAGATGCCTAACTTTTGATGTCTATAACGATTTTGTTATTTTGGAAATGTCTCGAAACATAGTCAAATGTAAAGCAAAACAGTGGCGGATGTTGTATTGTCTTTTGCAATCTATTGGCTGTTGTATTTTTCTTTTACTAATAAAAAATTTAAAAAATTAAAAAAAAATTTTTTTAAATTCTCCAACGCGCATACGTTCAGATTGGGGTTGGACCCTACATAATAAGGTCAACAGCCCCCAGGCTTGCCGGAACAGCCAGGTTTTAACAGCTTTCCTGAAGGCCATGAGGGTGGGTGAGGTCCGGACCTCTGGGGGCAGCTGATTCCACAGGGTCGGAGCAGCCACAGAGAAGGCTCTCCTCCAAGGCCCCTTCAGGTACGTCTGCATCTCATGAGAAGACAACCTTGGGATGGTTGCAACCAGATGCCCTGCCTGCCCTCCTGAGCAGCTTCTCCAGGGCCGCGTGGAGAGGAGACCTTCTACCCTTTCCTGCTCAGAGGGTCAGAAGCTGAAGCAGGAAGATCTCTCTCTCTCTCTCTCTCTCTCTCACACACACACACACACACCAATCCCCCAGGGTGGGAGGAGGAGGAGGCCTTACCTGTTGAACCGCCGGATGAAGGCTTTAATCTGGGCGAAATCCGGGCGCTCTGCTGGCTGCTGAGCCCAGCAGCGCTCCATCAGGACAGCCAGCTCCTCGCTGTGCAGGCGGGTGTCGGTGGTGGGCCGGAAGTAGGGCGGCTGGCTGTTGCACACCTTCTGCACAACCTCTGGGGGAGGGAGGAGTGGGGCGGGATGCACAGGAGTGAATGTGGGGGCGATGGGATGGAGGCACAGCTGACTCGTGGGGGGGAGGGGGCTGACCGGCTGCTGGGACAATGAGGAGAGAGAAGTGAACATGGCGATCCTGGGGGTGGGGGTGGAGGACGAGGGGAGGACACTGGAAAGACAGAGGTCACAGGGTCAAACCTGGGTGGTCACAAGTAGCAGAATCCAGCCAATGGCACAGCCAGCACCACTAGCCCTTTGCCGTTCTCTGGGGTGGAAGCCCCCAACTTGAATTCAGGCAGTGCCATCCCCTCCCTCCACCCCAGGTGTGGCCGTGGCAGCCAGAGCCCAGGTGAGCTGGTGGAAGAGGCTGGATGGGGATGGGGATCCTTCTCCCCAGGTGAGAAGCCCTTGCCTGCTCTCTGGGGAGGCCCAGAAGACATAAGTGCAGCCCAAGCCTTCCCCCCCCCCCGGGGAGGGGCTCCAGCCCGTGCGTCTCCCCGGAGCCCAGAGGCATTACTTCCACGCCTCTTCAGCAGCGCCCCTCAGATGGCCGGTCCCTCTGCTGGATCCATCCAGGCCGGAGGGCTCCTTGGCTGCAAGAGGTCAGCGCCGGGCGGTAGTGGGAGGAAATGGGGGGCCGGCTGCCTCCACTGCTGACCTTTCCTGATTCTCTGGGCTGAGGCACCCTGATCAGCGCAGGCTGGAGGCCAGAGGACCGACATTTGCCAGGGAAAACTCCCAGGCTCTGGGCTTCCGCTCGGACCCCCGGCCCCTCCTCACCCTTGGGGCTGAGCTCTAGGCCCTCCACGTAGAAGGCGCCGCTGCGCAGGGCGACCTCCTGCAGGATGATCCCAAAGCTGTAGACATCCGCCTTCTGCATGGCCGGCGGTGGCGGGAGCAGCGTCCCCTTCTGCAGCAGCTCTGGGGCCGTCCACAGCTTCTCTGGAGCAGGAGCCGGAGAGTCTGAGGTCAGGGGGGGGGGTGCAGGGCTTGAGCTTCCCCAGGGGCCACAGGGGGGCTTGCTGGGCACTCACTGGCATAGAGCGCATGGTTGCTCTCGCTCTCGTGGCCCTGGCGGAAGCTGGCCAGGCCGTAATCCGTGATCTTGAGCACGAAGCGACTGTCCACCACGCAGTTGCAGGATTTGAGGCTGCCGTGGTAGCCAATGATGCTGTTGTGCAGGAAGGCCATGCCCTGTGTGATGCACAGTCAGAAGCCTGGAGAAGCTAGCAGAGCCTCCGCTGGGGGGGGGGACCTCTGGGGTGAGGGAAACGGCCGGGTGTCCCGCGCAATCCCCCCTCTCGGTTGCCAGAAGCCCCTCTCCTCACCTTCACGATGTCATTGATGAGGGCGTAGCGGAACATCCAGTCCAGGTTGATGCTCTCGTTCTCCAGAATGTCCTGGGCGGGCCATGGGGGAAGGGGCAGAGGTCAGCTTTGGCCACAGCCCAGCAGGGGGAGCCCTGCCTCCCCCTCCCCCATCCTGGACAGCCGCCTCACCTGCAGACTGCCACGAGGACAGTACTCGGTCACGATGCAGATGTTGGGGGGGTCAATGCAGGCCCCGATGAACCGGGTCAGGTGGTTGAACTGGATATCCCGCATCTGTGGGGCAGCAAGCATGGAGCGGGGGCCACTTCCCGTGTCTCCCTCCCCGCAGCAGAGGCTCCCCCCCCACAAGACCCTCAGAGTAGTCAGCCCCCCCCCAGTACATACGTGTTTGAGCTCGAACAGCACCTGCCGCGTCAGCTCAATCCGCTTCTTGTTGACGTGTTTAATGGCCACCACGTTTCCCTGGAGGGCAAGAGACGAGCGGAGGGGAGTTCAGCCGGCCTGACCTCCAAGACGGCTGGGGTGGAATGGGGGGAATAGTGTCTCTCTATTACTGTAACGCGCTCTACATGGGGCTGCCCTTGAAGAGTGTCCAAAGACTTCAGTTAGTCCAGAATGCAGCCGCGCGAGCGATTGTGGGTGCACCTAGGTACACCCACGTTACACCTATCCTCCGCGAGCTGCACTGGCTGCCCATTGGTCTCCGGACCCGCTTCAAGGTGCTAGTCGTTACTTATAAAGCCCTTCATGGCATCAGACCTGGGTACCTGAGAAACCGCCTCCTGCCAATGACTTCCCAAAGACCAATTCGATCGCACAGATTAGGCCTTCTCTGGATTCCATCTGCCAGCCAATGTCGGCTGGCGGCCCCCCCCGGGGGAGAGCCTTCTCTGTTGCAGCTCCGGCCCTCTGGAACGATCTCCCCGTGGAGATCCGGACCCTTATGACCCTCCAGGCCTTCCGTAAAGCCACTAAGTTCTGGCTGCTCCGGCAGGCCGGGGGCTGTTGAAGTATCCAGCCCCACGGTAACGAGGAATGTTGTTGTATTTTAAATTGTTTGTTTGTCTTATTTATTCCCTTCCCCTTTTTATTGTAAGCCGCCCGGAGTCCTCCGGGAGTGGGTGGCATACAAGACTAATAAACATACATACAAGCATACATACATACGTCTCACCTTGAAGAGTCCTGTGTTGGCAAAGATCTGATACTTGCCGTGGGCCGTCATGAGGGAGCCATAACTGGAGCCACGCTGGAGAGAAGCCACGGCAGAGAGTCACAGGCAACCGAGGCCGAGTGGGAAGGAGGGGGGGGGAAGGACCCCCATAAAATCTGGGGGGCTGGGGAACAGGTGGGGGTGGGTGGGTCTTGGAGGGACATCCCGTGGGTGCCCCATAGTACCTACCAGCGAGAGGGTGAGTCGGCTGCCCGCTCCCTTGTGGTAGCGCTCCGAGCCCCCAAACTGCAGGTCCTCCCAGCGTATCCGCCACAGCATGCTTGCCAGCTCCTTCTCCAGCATCAGCTTCCTGCCAAGAGCAACAGCTGAGCTCCCCTCCCCAAGCCCCCTGCTACTGGACCCGGCCTGGGCTCAGGGCTGAGCCTGCAGCACAAGAGCCAGAAGAGGTGGCCACTACAGCCATGCCCCTCCCCCGGTTTCTGCCCAGGGCACCCCCCTTCTCCCCCACTGAATTCCAGTGGCCGCCAAGAGCTTGCCCAAGCACCTGAAGATCAGGAAGCTGGAAACCCCAAACATGATGAAGGTCAGTCCGGCCCCCAGTGCCAGGATAGCCAGGGTGCTGAGCGCGCCTACAAGGATACAGCAAATCAGTGAGCGTCCCCCGCCTGCCAGCCCCCCCACCCCAGAGAGGCGCCCTGAAAGGGACAGGCTGGGTGTCACTGGTGGGGGGGGGTCTCTCTGGGCAGGGAGGGGGAATAGGTCCGCTGGGAGGGAGAGAACCAGCTTCCCACAGCAGGCAGCCCATCCAAAGGAGGGAGGGGAAAAGGGGGGGCGGTCAGGGGTCCTCCAAAGCTCTCCCAGGGTGAAGGGAGTCCTGTCTCTCCCCCAACACCCACTTTTGTCACAGGAGGGGTCATCCATGTCAAAACAGGGGGGGTTATCGAGGGGCGGCTGCCCCTTAACCCAGTGGATGGGGCCCAGCCACTTCAGCTGCTTCTCCGATCCCACGTAGTGTCCAACCACCTGTGGGCAAAAGGCCAGATGTTGTTGTTCTTCCCCCCCCCCTGTCCCCGTGGAGAATGTGGGGTGACTGCCCCAGACTTTTTCCCTCCGAGAGAAAGAAGGGCCAGGGAGGACCAGGATGCAGGGAGGGGGGCTGGGGCTGCATGAGGGCCTCCAGCCTACCTGGTACTCGCCACTCTCCCCCTCCATCATGGCCCACAGGTTGAAGTCTGTGTCGCGGTCGTTGTTCTGATCCATGCTCACGGTGCCAGTGATCCCTGGAGGAGCAAAAGCGGCCATGTATTTGGGTCAGGGAGCACCTGGGGCCAGCAGCGCCATCATCCTCATGGATGGAGCTGGGGACAGGTCACTCCCCAGGGCACCTCACCCAGGAGGCCCTGCCTGGACCTGAGACCCAGACCTCCCCTCCAGCCCCCGCAGTCCCCCGTCCACCTAATCAGGTCTCTTCTGGGTCTGGGACCCCCCTCCTTGCAGCCCCCCGTACCCTGGAACCTGCGGCCCTTCATCTTCTCCAGGATACGGCTGTTATTGAGCCGGGTGTCGCCCTCACGGAGGGTCTCGTTCAGGGCCAAGGCGTAGAGGAGCAGCCCATCGTGGAAGCAGCCGGCCACCAGGTTCTTCTGTTGTTGGGGGGCGGGGAGAACCAAAGAGGGAGAGGGAGGGATTGCTCAGTGCCCTCCGAGGCTCCTCCTGCTGGCAGGTCCTGTGACCAGGGAAGCCAAGCAGTTGAACAGCCCAGACCTTTCCCCCCCGCCCCGTCTAGAGTGGCAGCAGGAATATGGGGTTCCTGCCCCGTTAATTTAACCTGGCCTCAGTTATGTGGTACCTTCGGATACCCCAAATTCCCACAAGCAAAGGAGTGTAAAGAGCAGGACCCAGCAGGCCTTCTCTGCTGGGATATAGAGAGCCCCACCTGCACCCAAAAGGCAGAGGGGGCCCTTCGATCCGGAGGCTGAATAGGCAGGAAACATGAATGCGTCTATTTCGGAAAAGGGGAACAAAATTTCTCAGCTGCCCCAAAGGAAACCAGGAACAGCTGCGGGTTGCCGGCTCAGCTTTTGCCGACAACCCAGATTTCCTACAGCCTGTTGCCTCCCGTGCCCCACCAGGCTCTCTGCGGGAGGATCCAGTCGCCAGCGTCCCTCCCCAGCCGGGTTCACACAAGAGGCTGAACTCGGCTAAATGGGCACCGTGGGCTCCTGCAATCCTAAATTGCATTATCCGAGGAACACAATCGAGAGCAAGCGAGGTACTTTTTATGTATTTAGCGCATTGTTGTAATATAGTTGCAGAGCCACGCTGAACCACACAGGAGAAAACAAACTCCTAAAACCCCATAACATCCTGATAGTTCATAACATAACATCCTGAGATGTGCCCTACCAATGACGCCCAGGATTTGACCATATATAGACAGAACTTCCCTGAGCAGTAGATTAGAAATTGTACTTTTACAGGCTGTTTTTAAGCACATGCTGATTGCTCCTCCTGCCTTTGTCCTATCTCAATAAAAGGGGCTCTCAGACCCCCAATCTGGGTCGTCGCTCCATCTCGAGAAAGTTCGTGTCCTGTCTTTTCTCAACATTGGCCTCATGGGCGAACCACGGGAACGTTACAGCGCATGGCAGGTGTTAGCCAGGGATCACCGAGGGGGCTGCTGCCTCTGGGAAAGGGGTTTTGGGGGCATTGTTATCTTTACCCGCGGGACACCTGAATGCTGGTAGGCAATCAGGGGAAACTCCTTTCTTGTCCCAAGTGAGGTACTGATGCCCCCTCTACAAAGCCCTAGTAAGATTCCACGCCTGGAATCCTGCAACCAGTTTTGGCACCACATCATAAAAAAAAGAGGTTGAGACTCTAGAAAGAGTGCAGAGAAGAGCAACCAGGATGATGATGGGACCGGAGGCTAAAAAATGTGAAGAACGGTTGCAGGAACCAGGCATGGCTGGTCTAGGGAAGAGAAGGACCAGGGGTGACATGATAGCACTGTTCTGATATTTGAGGAATAAAGGATGGAAACTGAACAAGGAGAGATTCAACCTGGAATTAAGGAGGAATTTCAACCCAGAAGTTGTGTCATTGTTAATTTTAATTGGGTTTGGGGATATCCTATTTAATTTCTTTTTAACTTTTGTAGTATGTGTTCCTTTTAATGTTGTACGCCGCCCTGAGTCCTTGGGAGAAGGGCGGCATATAAATCGAATAAACCTCAAACCTCAGACGTTGTGTGAGCTTCATCACTGGATGCTTTCAAGAAGAGACTGGACTGAGCCGAGGTGGCGCAGTGGTTAAATGCAGCACTGCAGGCTACTTCAGCTGACTGCAGTTCTGCAGTTCGGCAGTTCAAATCTCACCGGCTCAAGGTTGACTCAGCCTTCCATCCTTCCGAGGTGGGTGAAATGAGGACCCAGATTGCTGTTGGGGGCAATATGCTGACTCTGTAAACCGCTTAGAGAGGGCTGAAAGCCCTATGAAGCGGTATATAAGTCTAACTGCTATGGCTATTGCTATTGACATCAGTCAGAAGTGCTGCAGGGTCCCCTTATACCATAAGAATGAATGCCATCCCAGCAGCAAGTCGTGACCCTCTAAGTTCAAAAGCCTAACATTTCTTAACATTATCCAATCCTTAATCCACATCAGGCTTGTTGCCTGGTAATATAGCTCCCAGTCGGGTAAGCCCAACCCTCCTCTTGTTTTAGCGTCTTGCAACACTTTTAAGTTTTATTCTTGCTTTTTTCCCCTGCCATATAAATTTCAACATCATTTTATTTAGATCTTCAAAATAGTATTTCCCCAACCTAATTGGGATTGTCTAGAACAGTGTTTCTCAACCTTGGCAACTTGAAGATGTCCGGACTTCAATTCCCAGAATTCCCCAGCCAGCAAATGCTGGCTGGGGAATTCTGGGGGTTGAAGTCCGGGCATCTTCAAGTTGCCAAGGTTGAGAAACACTGGTCTAGAACAAGTATAAGATTCTAGGTAAAATGTTCATTTTAATTGTTGAGATTCTCCCAATCTTTGATAATTGTAAATTTTCCCCATTTCATCAAGTCATCATGGTTACTTTAGAAGACATTATATAAGAGAGGCTCTGTTATTAAACTGGGAGAAGATTAAGAAATTACATCATTTAAAAATTCCAGTCTGGATATTAACCATTGAAGCCTTTTCATATTCAATAATATACAAAAAGGAACAAACAGTTAGATATGCCGAACTATTAAATACAGAGGGTGAACTTAAATCCATTCAAGATTTGAAACAGGAAGGAATCAAAATTAATTGGTATTCATATGTGCAAATACATTCTAGATACAATGAAGATCGAAAAATGGAGGGTTTTTATTATATAATGACTGAATTAGATAAAATCTTAACAGGTACTGATGAAAAAGTAATTAAAAAACTTTATTAGAGGTGGAGCTACAGGAAGAACAAGTTAAAGAAACTATGTTAGCTTGAGGGGGGGGGGATTTTGTGAATGGGATTGACCTAGAGAAATGGCAAAAACTGTGGACTCAAAACTATAAAATGACAATGTCAACTGCATATAAAGAGAATTAGTATAAGATGTTTTAAAGGTGGCACGTATCCCCAACAAGAATAGCAAGAATGTCTAAGAACAAATCCGAAAAATGCTGGAAATGTCATCAGACACCAGGCTCATACTACCACATGTGGTGGACTTGTACTGAAGCTAAAAGATATTGGACTAAAATCCACATGTGGTTGGAGAAAATGATACATAAACACATAGACTTAAAACCAGAACTTTTCTTATTGGGAATCATACCAGAAACATACAATAAAGATTTGAAATATTTGATTGTAAATGTTTTAACAGCTTCTAGAATTGTATTTGCAAAAAATTGGAAAAATGAGAAAATACCAACACAGGACAAAACTATTCGGAAGATAATAGAACATGCTGAAATGAATAGACTTACATTTGAAATGAGAGAACAGGAGGATGAGCAATTTTATAAGGTCTGGGATTTGTGTTATCAATGGTTGGATAAAAAAACTTGGAAATGAAATTGTTTATTAATGTACTACCAGAAAGTTATAGTCATTGTTATGAAAGGTTTTTTTGCTATGAAATAAGAGTGTTTGATCATATGATATATAAAGGATAATAATGTATCCAATGTATAAGAATTGGATGATTTGCATCCTCGTGACCCGTCAAAACCGCGCTCGACTAAGCCGCGCCCGATTAAACCGCGTCGCTGACGTCATCAACAGGGCGACAACAGCGAGCGCGGAGAAAGAAGGGCGCTTTAAATAGCGCTTTGAAAGCAAGCCGATTCAACTTAAGGTAAGGGTTAGGTTTAGGTTTAGGGTTAGGTTAAGGGTTAGGGTTAGGGTTAGGGTTAGCTTTAGGGTTAGGTTTAGGGTTAGGTTAAGGGTTAGGATTAGGTTTAGGGTTAGGTTAAGGGTTAGGGTTAGGTTTAGGGTTAGGTTAAGGGTTAGGTTAAGGGTTAGGTTTAGGGTTAGGTTTAGGATTAGGTTTAGGGGGGTTAGGTTTAGGGGTTAATTTTAGGTTTAGGGTTTACAGCGTGCTTCTGTCTCCGCGCTGTTGTCGCCCTGTTGATGACGTCAGCGACGCGGTTTAGTCGTGCGCGGTTTAGTAGAGCGCGGTTTTGTGGTGGAACCTTGAACCCTATGTATAATTGTAAGTATTGACCATGTTATACTGGAAAGATTTTTATATGTTAAATGGACTAATGATGATGTAATGAATAATTGATACATACATGAATTGAAATGTTCAATAACTCCTTGGATTAGCAATGGGAAACTATTTCTGGAGTTGAATATGCCGCATTATAAGTATTGTATACTCTATGGATGATTAATATTAGCGGTAACCTGAACACATAATGCTCAATGACAAGGATGTATTTAGTTTTTAATTGTAAAAACTGATGCACAAAAGTTTGTAACCAAACGACACGCTTGACGAAATTGAGGAAAGTTTTTTGTATGTGTTGTTTTGTTTTTCTTTGTTTTAAAAATAAATTAATTTTTTTTTAAAAAGTGCTGCAGGATCTCCTGCTTCAGGGTGGGAGTTGGACTAGATGACCTACAAGGTCCCTTCCATTAATCTATTAAATTCTGCTAATCTGCTCCAAGGCTCTGACTGCAGAAGAGCCAGAAGGCAGCAGAGTGAGGGGGGGGGGGCTCCATTGCTGTCAGGCCCTTGGGGGAACTGAACGCAGACGCTTGTCCTGCGGACTTCTCTGTGCTTGGGGACCGTGAATGAGCAGGCCTGGCTGTTCAGCCAACGGATTGGTCAGCAGGTGAACAGCCAATCAGGAAACAGATTTGCTCAGTGAACAATGAAGGGAGAGGTGTGAATGCAGCCCCCCCTCTTCTCCTTAAAGCCTCTTTCTGCCTGTCTGTGGGTTCCTGGGAAATGGCACAGAGGGAGGGGAGCCTAAAAATAGGAGCAGCCCCATGGGGAGGGGGCAGGATGTGTGTGGGAGGTGGCCGCTGTTTCCTGTCTGCACCCAGAGTCGCCTCCACGGCCTGGTGAAAGGGGCCCCTGGTGCTTCCCCCCCCCCCATGGGAAGGAAAAGGTTAATTGCTCACACTCACCTCTTGCAAAAGGGGAATGCACAAAAACAATCCCCTCCCCTACAGTGCTGGGAGAGCCGATGGGACCCCCCTGCCCCAGGTTCAAGGGCATCAGTTCAACAAGGCACTGCTTCTTCCGCCCCAGTGCTGGCCCAGGAGGGGGGGCGTTTGCTTCCAGGCCAAACACCCTTCCCTGAGAGGTGCCATTCACCTGAGCAGTGGGGTGGGGGGAGGCAGGCTGCTCCTCCCTGCAAGGAGCTCAAGAGGGCTGGTGCTCTTTCAGGAGGAACGCCCCCCCCCCCAGCCAACCTGGTGAAGCTTATCTTGGGGCTGCCCAGTAAGGGTTCCACCACAAAACCGCGCTCGACTAAACCGCGTCCGACTAAACCGCGTAGCTGACGTCATCAACAGGGCAACAACAGTGCGGAGACAGAAGCACGCTGTAAACGCTAAACCTAAAATTAACCCCTAAACCTAACCCCCCTAAACCTAATCCTAAACTTAAACCTAAAACTAACCCTTAACCTAACCTTTAACCTAACCCTTAACCTAATCCTAACCCTTAACCTAACCTTAACCCTAACCCTAAAGCTAACCCTAAAGCTAACCCTAAAGCTAACCCTAAAGCTAACCCTTAACCTAACCCTAAACCTAATCCTAACCCTTAACCTAACCCTAAACCTAACCCTAACCCTTAACCTAACCCTAACCCTTAACCTAACCCTAACCCTTAACCTAACCCTAACCCTTAACCTAACCCTTAACCTAACCCTAACCCTTAACCTAACCCTAACCCTTAACCTAACCCTAACCCTAACCCTAACCCTAACCCTAACCCTAACCCTAACCCTAACCCTTAACCTAACCCTAAACCTAACCCTAACCCTAACCCTAACCCTAACCCTAAACCTAACCCTTAACCTAACCCTAAACCTAACCCTAACCCTAACCCTAACCCTTAACCTAACCCTAACCCTAACCCTAACCCTAACCCTAACCCTTAACCTAACCCTAAACCTAACCCTAACCCTAACCCTTAACCTAACCCTAAACCTAACCCTAAAGCTAACCCTTACCTTAAGTTGAATCGGCTTGCTTTCAAAGCGCTATTTAAAGCGCCCTTCTTTCTCCGCGCTCGCTGTTGTCGCCCTGTTGATGACGTCAGCGACGCGGTTTAATCAGGCGCGGCTTAGTCGAGCGCGGTTTTGACGGGTCACGCCCAGTAAGGAGCAGCCCTGGGAGTAGAACCCACACACAGACCTGCTTTGAAGCAGGGTAGCCGTGGGCATCTTTTATCCGGAAGGCTGATGGTAGCTGGTAATTCCTGGGCCATCGCCAGGCAGAAGTTTGGGCAGAGATCAGAGATGGGTTGCTCCCAGTTCGACTGCGTGAAGTAAAACAGTAGTAAAACAGGGAGCAAGCCACCTCTGGAGGAGACTCCTGCCCTCAGCCTTGGAGGATGGGTGTGACACACACATACCCCTCCCTCTTCCTCCCAGCCCCTCAGGTTGCTGGCTGCCTGGACCAACCGGGTCCCCTCCCCAGCCCCCCAGAGTTGGCCTTGGCTGGCTGCAGGGGTGCTGAAGAGGTTCCCCTGTGGCCTCTCTCCTCCAGAGCTTGTGGGGTTCCCCCCCCCAGAGAGGGGGCTTTCAAAGTCCTCTACTCGGAATTTGTGGGAGCTTCATCACTGGAGGCTTTCAAGAAGAGACTGGACTGCCATTGGTCAGAAATGGTGTGAGGTCTCCTCCTTGGGGGTGGGGGTGGACTAGATGACCTACAAGGTCCCTTCCGTGAATCTGTAAAGCTCACTGCAAGCCGAGGCCAAGAAAGATCCTCCCACCCCCGCATGCAGGTCTTCCCTTGCCAGCTGAGGGTCCCCCTCAAAGAGGGCATTGAAACTCTCTGGATCCCCCTCTGGAGACCCCCGCCAAGGGGCACCCTGGGTGGGGAAGGGTCCCGTTCGTTCTCTGGGCTTTTATGCTCACAGATGGGGGTGGGGGGGTCTGACTGGACCGTCTGGAAAGCTCTCGAGTGCAGCTTTGGGGTTCCACCACAAAACCGCGGTAGACAAAAGCGCGCTCGACGAAAGCGCGTATGTGACGTCATCACAGCACGACGAAAACATCGCGCTGTGAGCGGTAAACTTAAAAATAAAGCGAAAACCTTACCCTAACCCCCCCCAAACCTAACCCTAAACCTAACCCTAAACCTAACCCTTAACCTAACCGTAAACCTAACCCTAAACCTAACCCTTAACCTAACGCTAAACCTAACGCTAACCCTTAACCTAACGCTAAACCTAACCCTAACGCTTAATGTAACCCTAAACCTAACCCTAACCCTAAACCTAACCCTTACCTTTATGTGAATCGGCTTGCTTTAATTTTATTTTAATTTCAATTTAATTTATTTTTAATTTTTTTCGTCGCGCTGCTGATGACGTCAGGTACGCGCTTTCGTCGAGCGCGGTTTTGTCTACCGCGGTTTTGACGGGTCACGCAGCTTTGGAGGGCCATATAACATACAGCCCGTCTGCCCCCCCACTGAGCCCAGCAGAGCCATCCCAGCCTAGCAGGTGAGAAGGAGAGAAAGGCTGAGGGGCTGGACAGGATGGGACAGCTTTGCAGAGGGGATTCTCCCCCCCCCCCGCCATGAGAGTGTGCGTGTGCTCCCTCATTTGAACCTCCTTGCCTTCCGATCCCCTCCAGGGAGCCCCTGCCCAGCCAGGGAGTCTCGGTGCCATCTTCCCAATGCAGCCAAGTTCCTCTCCAGAGTTGCTGCATCTGCTTCAGTTGGGCCCCCGCCAGGGACAGCAAGAGCAAAAATGGGGCCCAGGCTTCGCAGACACCCTCAAAGCAGCTGCACCCCCAAACCAAGGGAGGAAGGAGGCGGCTACCTTGACGCATCGAGGAAGGAGCCCCAGAGCCAGATGTTGCTCTGCCTCCTTCTGCCAGGACCAGGAAAGGGAGCCGGGCCCTTTTCCGCTGTCAGGGCCTCAATCCACACTCGGGAAGCCCCGGAATGACCTGAGCTGACCTCCAGCCCTCAGGACCACAAGGAGCTGCTGCTCACTCGGTGCAAAGCCACAGCCGGCCGGCTGACCCCCGAGAGACAGAGGGGGCTTCTCCCAAAGCGGCAGAGGCGGAGGCCGGCCCTGCCACAGGCCGCTACCCCGAGCAGCCTGGGAACCGTCCCACCGGCTTTGGCTCTGTGAAGCCACGCGTGGCCAGCTTTGGCTCTGTGAAGCCGGGCGTGGCCAGCCGCTTTGGCTCTGTGAAGCCGGGCGTGGCCAGTCGCTCTGGGCAAAGACCGCCTGTGTTGGCCCAGCCCCCGCCTGGCTCTCCTTGCCCGAGGCTCTGCAGGTGCGGAGAGCTTTGGCTGGACGGCTGTCAGGCAGCCTCCCTCCCTCTCTGTCTGTCAGAGGTGTTACTTTGGGGGGGGGGCTCCTCTTGCCCTGCTAAGAGCTCTGGGTGGGGGAAGGGCTTCCAGAGGGGTGGGGGTGGGGGCTTACCAGTGAAACACTGAGCTCCACCTGATACTCCTGCCGAGCCCGCAGGATCACCTGGTTCTGGAAGTTTCGGTACTCCGGAGTCTGGGGCTCATGATAGGTGATCAGTAGCACCGTCTGCAAAAAAAAAGGCCATTGGCTGAGGGAGACGGGAGCCATGTGCCCCCCCCCCCGCAGGTGAGGCACCCGCCTTCTCCCTCCTGCAATCTGTCTTTCTCACACACACACACATACGCACCATGCTCCCAGCACGTAGCTCTCTGGAAATCTCACACCAGGCTGCCAAATGTCTCCCATCTGCCCTCGTCGGAGGGGGGGGGGGCTGGCAGCGGTGGGGGGGGGGAGGCTTTGCAACCTCTGGGGGCTGCTTGTGGCTCCCCTTGCCTCAGGTGCAAGCCTCCTGCGCCTTGCCCACCCTGCCTCTCCCCCCCACCTCCCCATCTGCTCCTCCTGAGCATTTCTGCAAAGCCTCAGCCTCTTTGGTGGGGGGAGGGGGGGGCAAAGGCTCTTGCCATGCTCAATACGTGCATTTGGAAGGGGGGGGGAAGGGGCTGAGAGGAAGGGGCGAGGAAGCCCGTCTGCACTTCCAGCAAGGTTTGGCTTCATCGCAGCTCCCCCCCCCCCCCCAAACACACAGATTTGGAGGCAAGCAGCTGTTGGCCACGTGGAGTTGGGCTGGCTGTCTGTCAGGGCCAGGGGCAGCCAGGGAGTAAAGCTCTCAGGCCGTCCAGGTGTGAGGCTGGATGCTCGCCAGGGGTTTCTGCTCTGCTTTGTCCCCGTCAGCAAGGGGTTGAATTCTTGCCCTCTCAGCTCCTCCTGCGGAAGAGACCTGGGACTCTCCCTTCTCCTTTGCAGCCAGCAGAGGGAGGGGGCACTGGGAGGGGCTTCCCCGGGGTTTAGGCACAGACTGGGTAGCAAGTGGTTGACCCCCTGGCGCATCCCCCCTGGCACTCCACACCTCAGCTCTTCTAGCCCTTGAGTTCCTGCCAGGCCCTGGGCAGAGAGAGACACGCGCAGCCTTCTTCTTTAGAGGACTGAGACCCACAAGTCCTTCCCCTCTGAGCAAGAGAAGCCCCAGGCCCAGGGAGAGACCCCCAGAGTAGAGCAGGGGGGAGGAGGAGGAGGAGGCTTCACCCCGGCCACCCAATGGACTCACCCACACTCTGACCCGTCCTTGAGGGTAGAGCCAGCCTCCCCGAAGAGCAGCCAGCAGGGCTCCCCTCTGCCCAGCCCAGGTCCTTCCGAGAAAGGCCTGGGGGGGGCCCTTCCTTCCTCCGAGATGGCAGCCTCAGCATCCCTGCCGCTTCCCCATGCCAAGGGTGCCAGCTCCCTTCTCCGACTTCTGGACTGACCTGGAAGGCCTCCCGCAAGATGCCCGAGTCCTGGCCCTCCTTGCTCTGCCAGGGCTTGGCAGCCCCCCGGTGCCCGTCCTCTTGCAGGCTCTCTCCGAAGACATCCACGTAGAAGAAGATGTAGTCGCCTTGGGTCATGCCCTCCGACTGGGCTCGACGCATGACTTGGTGCAGCATCTCCAGGGGGCCACAGATGTAGATGACTGGCGAGAGAAGAAGGGCAGGAGGGACCCCCGTCTGGTCAGCCGCTTTCCCTGTCCGTCTCCCAGAACCCCGCTCCCCCACGGCTGACAGTGGAGCGCCCGTGGGGCTCTCGGAGGTCTCTGGAAATGACCCCCACATTGTCATGCTCCTGGTTAGAAACGAGAAGGACTCGTACTCCCGTGGCAAGTATCAGATGTCATTCTATTTAGTGAATGCGAAATGTCACTTCCATTTCAATCAAACATTTATTTATTTATTTATTTATTTATTTATTTATTATTTGTCTTGTATGCCGCCCACTCCCGGAGGACTCCGGGCGGCTCACAAAAGACAAGGGAAAGGGGGAAAACGAGACAAGACAACATATTAAAAACAAAACCAACATTCACAATTTCTGTGGAGGTAAATGCTTCTCAGCCCCCCTCCCCCAGCCTGCTGGAGCAGCCAGGACTTGGTGGCTTTGCGGAAGGCCGGGAGGGTAGTAAGGGTCCGGATCTCAACAGGGAGCTCGTTCCAGAGGGCCGGAGCTGCAACAGAGAAGGCTCTCCCCCGGGGAGTCGCCAGCCGACATTGGCTGGCAGATGGAATCCAGAGGAGACCCAACCTGTGCGATCTAATTGGTCTGAGAGAGGTAATCGGCAGGAGGCGGTCTCTCAGGTACCCAGGTCCGATGCCATGTAGGGCTTTATAGGTAGCGACCAGCACCTTGAAGCGGATTCGGAGACTAATAGGTAGCCAGCGCAGCTCGCGGAGGATAGGTGTAACGTGGGTGTACCTTGGTGCACCCACAATCGCTCGCGCGGCTGCATTCTGGACTAATTGGAGTCTTCGAACACTCTTCAAGGGCAGCCCCATGTAGAGCGCATTACAATAATCCAGTCAAATGGATTGCTTTGTCCCCAACTGTCTTGTTTCCACTCAAAGGTCCCGCACGGCCCCAGCCGGCTAAGACGGTGCGCTCCTGGGCAGCAGAAGGAAGGCCGTGACTGCAACCCTCACGCACGGAGCCCCCTGGAGCCCCTCCGCAGCTGGGCCTTTGCCCCCTCCCCCAGAAAGGGGAGTTGGGTACTATGGTGAAACCCCCAACCATGTTCCCCAGGAAGATATGAGGGCTGGGCCCCACCTGGCCACACTGATGCGTCTGGGGCTAGAGACGCTTCACTGAGTTATTTATCATTCAGCCTCTAGCAAAGAAATTTGATCCACATCCAATACTCAATCAATACAAATAAGAAATGTTTTTTAAATGAAAGAACCGGATATTGTATAACATTGCATTTTATATTGTGGGAAGTTATCATCCAGCCCTCTCCCAGAAAAATGAAATATCCTAGGAAATATTGAAAAGGCAGAATATTTCTCTGGATGTGAAAAGAAAGAAACATGCTTTAAAAGACAGAATAGCTTCCTGTAGCTTCCTGCCCATCCACACTTTGTCAATAGGCCATTGAGAAGGCCAGGCTAGCCCACTTTACATAATAAAGACTTCTCTACTGCAGCTGCAGGGGGAAGGGATATTACTCAACTCTCCACATGGCATCTGAGAACTCATCTATGGATTCAAAACAGCCTAGAGAGTAGCCCCCTGCATGGCACCACGGGAGTCTGACAACCAATCAGAATACATTTCTTACGCAGGAACAGGAAACAGAGAGGTGGGGCTAAACAGGGTATAAAAAGCCTAGCAAGCCCCTCCCTCGGCCCTTCTCTTCTTCTCCACCAACATTGAAGCATGTGATCCCCTTTTCTGTTCAGGGCTCAAGCCATGTGGTCCTGTCCACCATTAAAACCATCTTTCCAAGCAGCCTCCATGTCTCCAGTGTCTTTTTCCCCACTTGGAGCTGAACCCAGAAGGACGTTTCTTCCAACAATATTTTAAAAATCGAGACAGAGAGATGCACACAAAGCCTACACAGAATGCTTTCACCCTCCATCTAACCATGGAGCTTCCGAATCTCAAAAGAGGCCAAAGCTTTTTTCAGGGCAAGGAACTCCCTGTTTTCTAAAAACACCACCCAGAAGCCCCAGGTGGGCCTCTTCCCAGATGGACCCTGGACAGAGGAACTTGTAAAAACAAACCTTTTGCCAAAGGCTTCTGGACGCAGTGGGCTGGGGGGAGACTGTTCCTCCAGGCCTCAAACCTTTGAGGGGCTTCTCCAGAGAGACAGGCCCTTGCGCAGACCCTGCTCCCCAGAACCTGAGTTTCCCCCCACGTGGTGCCATCACAATCCTCCCAAGAAGGGGGTGGTGGGCAGCCACATGTGGTTAGCCGAGCCGAGGTGGTGCAGTGGTTAAATGCAGCACTGCAGGCTACTTCAGCTGACTGCAGTTCGGCTGTTCAAATCTCCCCGGGCTCAGGGTTGACTCAGCCTTCCATCCTTCTGAGGTGGGTAAAATGAGGACCCGGATTGTTGTTGGGGGCAATATGCTAACTCTGTAAACCGCTTAGAGAGGGCTGAAAGCCCTATGAAGCGGTAGATAAGTCTAACTGCTATTGCTATTGCTATTTATATCTCTATCTCTACCGATATCTATATCTATCCATCTCTCTCTCTCTCTCTCTCTCTCTCTCTCTATCTATCTATCTATCTATATATACCTATACCTATCTCTCCCTCTCTCTATCTATCATCTATCTCTCTCTCTCTCTCTCTCTCTCTATATATATATATATATATATATATATATATATATATATATGTATATGTATATGTATATGTATATGTATATGTATA
>NC_045543.1:149744769-149747269 GCF_009769535.1 Thamnophis elegans | reverse complement strand
GAAAGAAAGAAAAAAAAAGAAAGAAAAGGAGAGAGATGAAAGAAAAAAAGGAAAAAGGGACAGAGAGACAAAAGGAAGGGGAGAGAGAGAGAGAGAGAGACAGAGAGAGAGAGAGAGAGAGAGAACACATGGCCTGCAAGCCACTCCCACCAGGTCACATGGCTGGCAAGCCACTCCCACAAAGGAGGCCACACCCACAGAGTAGGTTCGAATTTTTTTTGAAACCCACCACTGCCTTACGCGAATGGCGAATGTGATCTGGATGCAGGGGAGACTGTCCTCATCACCCCCTGGCCTCCCTTCCCATCACTCTGGAGTGCTCCGGGGCTGCTCCCCGCCTCCGCAAGGAAGGGGCACCTGGTGGGCCCTGCTGGGCTTCGGGAGGAGCTGGCGTTGATCAGCCACCACTGGGAACGGGGGACCACCTGACGTGGGCAGCCTCTGACTGGGGTCTCCGGAGTTTCCGCTGGATTTTGGAGAAGCTCTGAGTGAGGAGACTGGATAAATCCCCCCCAGGGCAGAGAATGAATCTACCGAGCCTTTTATTAAGGACAGGCTGAGAAGAGCAGCCAAGGGAACCAACTCGGCTGCAGAGAGCCAGCCAGCCGACCTGTTCCAAGGGACCGGGTGCCTCCTGGGAAGTGGGAAGGAACATCTGCAGGGCTGCTGTGGGGAACAGGCCAGGCATCTCTCCCACAGTCACTAGAACTGGCACCAAGAGGGGCTTGACGGGCCCTGCAGGGCTCCCCAAGGCGTGGCCTGGCGTTATTATCTGGGTAGAGTTTGGGCCTATCAGTCCTGAGGAAGCGAGCACAGCCCCCAGGAGGTGACCTTGCCCACCAATTGGGCATGAGATCAATATTCCGGCTAAGGCCTCCTGGGAGACGGTGTGTGCATGGGCCCAGGTACAGAGATAGCCCTGATCAAATTATGCGGCAGCTGTTCCAAAAATATCAGTTAAGCTCAGGAGGACAGAAATTAAAAGATGCCCCTAGCCGAGATGGCAAAAATATGGGCATATCTTAAAGATCACTCAAATGAGAGATATAAACGAGACTGGAAAAAATGGATTGACTATATACAAAATAAATACGGGACCAAGAAATTCCAGTTAGCCTATGCTTAAGATCAGAAATGATTTAAATTGTTTAAAGTTAGTTCAGCAAGAAGAAGCTAAGGTCAATGCAGAATGTCATTAATTTCTTTATTTCTCTTTTCTCAATAGATTTTAGACTGTGTTTGTTAGAAATCCATACCGTGTACGGGTTCTGGGAAGTGGGGGGGGGGAAGGAGGAGGGGGGTTGGGGGAGAGGGTGGAGGGTGGAGGGGTATATATTAGGCTAGACAAGAATTTGGTGGTAAACTAGAATTATTTTGATATACAAGAAATTGTACTTCGATGTTTTACTTCGATAAAGAGCCAAGGTGGCGCAGTGGTTAAATGCAGCACTGCAGGCTACTGCTAGATCAGCAGGTCAGCGGTTCAAATCTCACCGGCTCAGGGTTGACTCAGCCTTCCATCCTTCCGAGGTGGGTAAAATGAGGACCCAGATTGTTGGGGGCAATATGCTGACTCTCTGTAAACCGCTTAGAGAGGCCTGAAAGCCCTATGAAGCGGTATATAAGTCTACTGCTATTGCTATTGCTATTGCTACTGATTGAGGAATGATGAAATGTTTGCCTTAAAAGAAATAAAACTTTTGAAAAGGAAAAGATGCCCCCGCTGGGCTCTCTTTAATATAAGGGCCAGGGGTGGGTGGGTGGGAGAGAATCTCAAGGGCTCCGAGATACTTTTATTATAGCCCATGTAAGCAGAGGTGGGGTGCAGCTTCTGGGGCCCATTTCCTGACCGTATCTGCCCTGTGGAGCAACACCAGGGCTTGGACTTCGTCCTTGATTGTGGGAGAAGTCCATCAGCAGAAAAAGCCCTCACCGGATCCAAAGGTATCCGACTTTTGTCTCCACCCCTTCCTTCTTCCAGGAGGCTCTGGCGAAGCTGTCAGAGCTGCTGCTTCAGAGAGCTCTGGAGCAAATGGACTCCGAGGACCCCTCTCAGCTTCAGGCTGTGGCACTGAGACAGAATCAATCCTGCTCGTACTGTAGGTGACCTCTGGCAGGAGAAGAATGTGGATAGCAATAGCAATAGCAGTTAGACTTGTATACCGCTTCATAGGGCTTTCAGCCCTCTCTAAGCGGTTTACAGAGTCAGCCTCTTGCCCCCAACAACAATCCAGGTCCTCATTTTACCCACCTCGGAAGGATGGAAGGCTGAGTTAACCTTGAGCCGGTGAGATTTGAACAGCCGAACTGCCGAACTAGCAGTCAGCTGAAGTAGCCTGCAGTGCTGCATTTAACCACTGCGCCACCTCGGGTGGATGGTTCTCCTGGATCTCTCCACAGCCTTCAACCTTCTAGTGATCCTGGTATCCTTCCAAACCAGCTGAGATCTGGAGAAGAGTGGCCTTGTGGTGGCTCTCCTTCCCTCTCTGGAGCGCAATGG